>NW_019214370.1:633670-665108 GCF_002532875.2 Varroa jacobsoni | reverse complement strand
ATAATTAGGGTAGTAATAAAGTTTAGCTGATGAATATCGCACATTTTAAACCTGTAAGTTATTTCCAGGCGCTGTTAACTAATTAGAGCCTATGGTTCTGAATTGAGTGTTACTGTTAAATACAAGCTAACATCGAAAAAAGAGGATTAGTTAAACAGTGAATGTCCGGGAATTGCAAAGTGTCAAGGTGGTGATACTGGTCCTAAAATTTGCCAGTCTAAAGCCACTAATGCGATCACCAGCAAGCCTCCACAAAAAAGTTATGTTCTAGACGCGTGCGCCAATCCAATCCCCGAAGGACGTTCTGCTAAAGTTACAGTGAACTCCGACTGAGAATAACTACTATTAGATAAGAACTTTTATTAGTCTAACTTTTAATTGCAGTATTCGTTTGCAGAGATCTAAAGAAACTACGGTTACTTTTAACCGAGCAATACACACTGTAAAATGACGACATGCACAATACGTAACTTGTATCATGGTTATCTATATCATGCTGCGGACGTAGCACTGCATACTCTACAAAAGGTTGATATAACTTAGTATTAATATCCCCCCGTTAAAAGCTGTACGGGTCAAACATAACTGGACGAAGTAATTGAGATAACTTTATACTTACGAAATTACTAAATCGATACGGGATGAGGCAGTGATCGTTCGTCGATTCTATGTGTTCGTAGCAGACGAGACAGCCTTCGCCAATCCAATCGAATCGTTGTTGGCCTGTTGGTATTAGAGCCTAATAAATGTATCACCACGTCTCTGGTGATGGCTAGACTACTGCTGATGCTCTCGTGCCTCGTTTGTTTCACTCTGTGTTCTGCTAATACAAATCATAGGATGCCTTTTCGTTATTATGTGCATGGGGTTTGAATAGCTTTCCGTAAGGTAAGATGTTTATAAGGTAGTGGTTACTACTGGCTCCGCTCATAGTATTGTTTAACCGTCGCCTACTCATTAGATCGGCTGGTTTGCCGTCGTGTCTATTTAGCGCCACTTTATTGACGCATTTCCTGTCAGTACGCTAACGCGCACTGAAAATGTCCACTCAGCATCCAAGATGCTTGATCTTTTAACGATACGCTGTACTCGTTTAAAGTATTTGCTACGTACACAAATATGTACACAGTTTGATAAAGATATTACAATCTTACTAAGGGCTGATATGGTAGGCGTTGATCTTTCGATATGATTAAGGGAAGGCCAAAATCCGGTGCGGCCTGAGGGAAATATTTTAAGTACTAAGATGCCTGTGTACCGATGCTTATTAAAATTATAAGACAAGTTTGAGAGCAGGGCAGGCAGGCAAAAGTGTGAGGGGATGACAAAGGGTTTTAAACATCACTTCTCTAGTACATAACAGAAGACATTCACAATCGAACAGAAATTGCCCGACAATAATCAACTACTTTGGTAATAACCGATACGCAGGAAATGATAGTTGAGCTGAACTGAAGTTCATAAAGCTTGTATTTGGTCCGTCATCTTATTTTGCAGGAGTCTCGGTAGGATATAAACAAATAAGTGTCATAAATATGTCCAGCCTGTTTATGTTATTACAGGACTCAGCGCAAGAAGCGACAACGTCCTACCGGTCCCCCGCTTGAAATTCCCCGTAGCATGTCTGTTCCCTATGGAAGTCTTGCTTTCGCAGGCGGCGGTAGAATGACCCGCTTTGCGTCCACGGGTGACGAAGGCCCTTCAAAGATTTTAGCGTCTCCGACCTCGGAAAGTGTACCTAAGAGTCCTGGAACATACTCGTACAGGTATGCTTTTTAACATGTACGTATATTGCATGCGCTACGGGCGTGTCGTGCGGACGAACAACCAAAATGTACCTGTCTGTTGCCGTTACCATCGTATATCTGGGCAACTAGGACAAACTGAATTTCAATCAAGAAAGCTATTGTCGCTCCACCATCCATATTCACGTTACAAAACGTCTACTTTCTTTTTTATATATTAAACTTGCATCCTGTGTAGATAGCATAGGCCAAATTGTTCACTAAAGCACATTTCGGGGATTTCTCGTTGCGTGTGTTACTTTCGGATATTTGAATGTCGGCTGGCATCATCTGTCCATTTATGCAATGCACATTTTCATCAAATGTACATAGGTAATAGTATAGACTGTGGGAAACAGAGCACCTGCTCGCCTGGGAAAATGTCGATACACAGCAGTCCCTTCGTAAGATAATTTCGCTTTTTTTTTAAACAAGCTTGACATTCTTATACTCCCAACGAAGAAGCTGATCTATATAATTAAGTTCAGAGAGAGTCATGAAACGATTGTACGACTTTATCTATAAAATGCTGCTAATCTATAGATCGGGTGCTTTACGCTAGGAACACAGTCCATCTGTGAGCTTAACTTACCGGTGAGGGTCGCTTCGGGATGTTGCGGTTACGACTCTACGAACAGTAACCATCGTTATTGTTTTGAGTTCGTTTAAATTGCCGAGGCTTGTCTAAGTGTTGGCACGCTTTTAGTGATGGAAGAGAATGCGTGACTGCTAGTGAAAGTACTCCTGTCTGCTGGGTACACACCGCTGGCTGAAGGCCTACGTTACGAGGATCTGGCAAGTGTGAGTCAACGAACGTAGCGCCAACAGGAGACAATGTCCTATTACTGCTGCAGTGCTATGAGTGTAAACGAATACGTCGGCACAGAATATGTTCTGTGAAACAGCGCTTCTCGAACAATAGTAATGACGAGTGAATGAAGAACATATAGCTGATGCAGCGAGTGTTCTGAGACGAGGTCACAACGATAGAAGGTTCCGCTCGTATGCCGCCTTGAAGCAAAATAGTATTAGTCCAGCTTCGTGTCTAAATAGGTTCCACCATTATATAATCACGTTTGTGCGATCATACAACACGCCAAAAATGCCCTACCACCATACTACCACTGCTACCGCTAAGGACTACAAAGTGTATGTATTATGCCATAGTATGTACGTATATAATAGCATGGTCATGACGACAATCATGATGACGTCAGCGATATCGCGGCCGCCAGCAACCAGAAGGCACTTACAAACGACGCAACGCATGTTCTTTAGATCGTTTTGAGTATAAGGAAGTAACGCTGCGCGACCATACACTCAGTCATAGGTCATTCATGAAGGCCGGCCCTTTGCATGTAAGGCTACTAATGACAATTGAAAATCGTAATAAATTGTTCCGCCTATGTTCCAGAGAGGACGACATGTTACTTCCTTACCGTCCGCGCTAAACGTGCCGTTAGATGAAGAAATTCAAGCCTTTCTATTCAATTGAATTACATATGTTTTCATTTGCCTATTGCGTAATGGAGTTCGGACTGACATGTTTGATGGAACAATAACAGGCTTTTTGAATCCTATTCTTGTTTTGGCGTGCTCGCTCTTTCCTTGAACTTAAAGAAAGTCCTAATTGTCCTTGTCCGACTGATTCAGCAGGATGCCAATCCCCTGGTCGAGTCTTTACCAGCACCGCAACATCAACATCATTCTAGCTTGTCCTTTAATGCGGCAACATAACGTTTAACGTTATTATAATTATTATTAGTTGGTTATATTGTGGATTTAACCACAAGTAAATGCAGGGGTGTATATTTATCGAGCATTTTTTAACAAATATCTCTATTATCTGTGCGGCCCCTCATTGAGACCATCTTTCTGACTAGGCCGACTCCTCTAACAGCTGGCGTCGCATTAATATTCACTCATGTGACGTAACTTTTTTCCATAAGGAAACTGAAAAGTGGTAATCATTTATTTGACTGAAATGATGTGTTTGAAACGAAAAGGTGGACGCCGATCGGTTCGTCAGCAGCTGCCTAGAACAAACGCCGGGACGTCCCTAATGGCAAGTCCGTCTCTGCCACTCGACGATAACTGGAACAAATAGAAGACGAACCGAACAATAGTTAGTAATATTATTGCCGCAACAGTAAAAAAAATGGATGGATTCAAAGTACTACCAGCATTTTAGACTCGTCCAACTCAGCAGCCCAACTCACAAATCGACTCGAGCGCACCCTGCCAGTATCGACAGCATATATTACTACAAGTGTTATAGATCGATTAGCCTGTACTGGTGTGACCCATTTGTATTCGTTGCTTGGTCAAACAACATAAAATTATCGCCAGACACAATGGGGTAAACAATCGTCCATTAATCTTATCTTCTTATGTCCTCTACGTCACGATGTGGCAGCCTAGCTATTATTAGCTCTTTCCTTATTTGAATATATATATATCTATATATATGTCGGACTCAGCTAGATGTCTGTCTGTCGAGATAGAGCAATCGAAATTTCCCTAGTGGATAGGAAGTCTCCATCCGGATCCATCGATCGATGGATTAAGTGTCGTCGGCGTTTAACAACTTGCCGATATGCGTTCTTCCAATGCCCGTAAAACTTCGCTTACTACGTTTAATGATTGGGAACCGCGTTGTTATTGATGTTGAAGTCGCCGGCCGACTATGGCCTACAGCCTCTTGCTGGGGGATTTGCTGCTTAACTTGTCTTTTTTTTAACCTTACTAGACATTACAAGTGGTTTCCTCCAGTATCCTCTTAAAAACAAGTGAGAGGTCCCCACGCAGGAGCTAGAAGAAAACGAACTGGTTTTGCGTTCCTTTTTTTCATATTCCTATGCGTAGCATTCAGACTAGGGAAACCGCAAGCAGCTAAGGAGGCATAGTTCCCAACTATTCTATCCACACACGCTTGTTTGACTCGTTGTCCTACAGCGGCCGTCCTGATTTACAAAAGCTATCGGTACGCTTTCACAGTCAGTTTTCCCCCTTCTATAACTGACGAACTAACTACAGAGTTCGCTTGCATCCTAGCTGCCCGATGCTCGAACGACTACGATAGTGCATTTTGTCGACGTTTTTTGTGTCTCAGATTGACGAATTACTAGCGCGATTAACGGGAGAAGATGGGCACAAGCCAGTGTAAAACGCAACGGGTGTCTTGTATAGATATGGTAGAACGGAAACAGCGGCGCTATAAACGACAGCAGCACAAATATCATCAATCAGTGATGTTTAACTACTGCTGTTTGCATTTAGGTATGTAGTTTGCACATCGAAAATTAGTGGTGATAACAATAAGATAGCAAGTTCACTCACACACAGACACCGAGGTAGCTGACAAGGCGAATGAAGAGCGAAGAAAAAGCGCTAAAAGGCGGAGGAATCCTCTGGACAGAATGCGGCCAAGGCTTCTGCCCCAGGTCAGTCCCCTTTTTCGTTCATTTGTCTACGCGATTAGTATAGCTGTCATCTGGTTGTGGGGCAAAGCTGATCTTAAGTGACGTAGTCTCACTGCGGAGTTGCTCATTTTATGAAATTTATATTTATAAAATGAAAACTATTTCTACGGATCCGTGATCTTCTCTAGTTCGTTGCATTTAAGCAAAAGGCCTAATTTTATACCGCACTGTTTCGGCGGATGTTTGCTCGAAGAGTAGCTAATAGCATATCGTCTAATACTGGCCTATTATTGTCGTTATTGCCTGTCCGTTCAGTTGTTATTTATAAGAAGGGCATTCATTAAGGGAGAACGCTATTTCGGTAGCGATTAATTATCGAGGGCTTAGAAAAGACCAAGTATATAGTTGCGCGGAAATTACTTCAGACATGATTAGTATGGCAGGCTCTTGGCTGTACAACGCTATAAGAAAGCTTGCTCCATTCATCTAAGCCATCGCTTGCATCCATCACGTACAATGTTCAGATTTGAAGTTTGTTTAGCTTTCGTGCAGAAGGCTAAGTTGCAAATGTCAACAGCTTTTAATGGCTAGAACTTGAGATACCTCATGTACTGAACAGAACGATACCCCTGGACAATATAGATTACGCATAGAAAAGAAAAACAGTTTTTTTTTTTCTATTTTTTCTTTTTTGAACGATAGCGAAAAACTAACGACGCCGCATTGGTCTGAACCACATGCACGCTCTGCACCATTCGAGTAAACGATCGATATCGCTGGAGATCGTGCTGCAGCTGAGGACGCATCACTTTTCGAAGTGGCGAGCAAAAAAATGGTTACCTTTGCTATCTTGTTGGTTTACAGCTGTTTACAGCAAGCTAGCAGAGGATCAGTCATAAGTAAAAATGCTTCGTTTAGTCTCCTAGGGAGTCTCGGCTATTAAAATATGGGGTTTTTAGTTGTCATTGTCCGCTCTTCCGCTCAGAGAGAGAAGCCGGTTCGGCTGACGTTTACGCGTGTTCCAGCCATGACAGGATACCATGAGGATAGGATCGCCTTAGGACTAGTCTTCTCTATAGGTTAACTATTGACTTATTTTTGAATGGTCCCTTTCGAAACTGGGTTCCGTTAGATGCGAGTAGCAGATCGAACAGATACAGTCAGTATCGTTTAAATACAATTCACCTGTTGAGAAATGCAAACTACATACAAGTTTTTTAGTGGTTACTTTTTTTCTACTACTATTTGTTAATATGCTTGATCATGATGGATTATGCAATGCTAGATAAATGAAAGGCCGTTGTTTTGGGTAGTTCAAAGCCAGCCTGTGTTGCCTCTAATGCGACCAGTATATACGCCACAGCCTGTCATCCCAACAGGGGGCCGGTGGAATTGTTCTTTGTTCAGTAGTGAACGAATCCGTCATCTGACGTCATCGGCGTCGATGAACGTTTTCGACGCTCGATTAGCCATTGTTTGTTCAAAATGTATGCTCATTTCCGTTTTATTTCCTAGGTTTATAGGACTGATTTTGTCTCCGTCAGTTCTCGATTCCAAAGGTCAACATACCTAGTTGTGTCTAACACGTAACGCACGCACAACGCTTACGCGCTACGTGGAGCTGATGCTATGGCCACGTTTATTTTTTGCCGTTTCGAACGTGCCACAAGCTAGCAATTTGCGCTCATGG
Source organism: Varroa jacobsoni (assembly GCF_002532875.2). Taxonomy (NCBI): domain Eukaryota; kingdom Metazoa; phylum Arthropoda; class Arachnida; order Mesostigmata; family Varroidae; genus Varroa; species Varroa jacobsoni. Next base: position 658,212 of record NW_019214370.1, on the reverse strand, counting down.
ACACGCGAATAAATCGGCTAAGTGAATGACATGCCAGGTCCATTCACCAATCGTCTCTCATAATAATAACTATTATTATTATAACAATCAACCGTGGCCATCTTCGTTAAACTAGCCAATAAAAAAATACAGTAGTTAGCTACTTGGTTATTCCCGTTCGCTGACTGATCGAAGGAGCGGGACGAGAGGGCTCTTTCTTTTTCTATTAGCTATTTATTGGTTATCCTTGCCTCTGCCGTTGGTGTGGGATCGCTTTTCGAGTTTGTTTTGTATTCGCTTGGTTCCCATCGAACGATGACGCTGTTGAGTCTACTATGGTCGTTTGGACGGCCAGATCTCGATTTGGATACGTGGATAATTAACTGAACAGATCGACGTTCCTGGCCCGCTCTATCGCAGGCGTCACCATCGTCGCTGTTACCACTAGTAACTGTCGCCATGACCACTGGCATTTGCCGTTCGGGAACCTGTGCATTTTAGCCGTCTGCCAGCAGTGGCTCCCTCGATGTTACCGCCGTCGATATAACTACCACCGCTTCTTATGGTGGCTGCATCGTATCCAATGCTGGCGGCTTTTCAACGTCGCAATCCCTTCGCTGAACGTTTCGCTACGGCTGCTGTTGTTGTTGCTGCTGCTGCTGCTGATGCCGGTTTCTGTACAGTAACAGCCATTCAACCGTCAAACGCAGACAGAGTAATTTCTTCGTTGCAGTTGTGAGCGGTGCCGTTTTTTTTGCCAGCAGCAGCGGCAGCACTCAAACGGGCGATGGCAGCACCAGCATTCGGCTGGTAGCTGTGCATCTACGGGCAACAATCAACGATAGTTCCTATGACATAGTATGACGTCAAGTAATGCCAGTCGCTTCGTGCTGCGTATCAGTAACAACGACGGCAGCTGGAGAGTGGAAACGTCGCTCTATCGTTGGTTCGGGTCGGTTGACTACACGGTTCACTCGCGGCCTCCCCTCACTGGTACGGCCGCTGCAGAAACGCCGATTATGCCGCTGTCCTGTTGACACGTTACTTACTACCTGCTCGCCTATTTGGCTTCGTGCCCGTGTGGCTGACTGAGTGAGTGAACGCGTGACTGTTGCGGCTGACCGCCGAGCTCCGAATCACCGAGTAACAATTCGCACACTACGGAACGATCGCGTAGAGAAATCAGACAAACTCGCTGGCAGCAGTCTCGGGCAAGGGGCGTTGCACGGACACAGGACGAGCGCGAGAAGACGAGAGACGATACTGCTTTGCTGCATAGATCCAGAAGAGAAGTATCCAAAATGGATTGCGAAAAGAAATTTCAGACGCTTGAGTAGAGAATTAGAGGCAGCGCGCGGACGACGACAGCGGCGGCGGCGGCGGCGGCAGCAGCAGCAGCAGCCAACGACGTAACACTGATAAACACGTCAATCGGCGTTGAGTGATTGACGAACAGACGGACTCGCAATAGGTCCGGAACACACATGCATCAGGAATCGGATCCTCCTAATTTCTTGCCAATGCATATTCTGGTTGTCCACTTCATAGGGGCCAATCGCATATAATGCTTCCTAAACAACAGGAAGCACCCCGTGGGGTAACGTGGCTCACACATCATATGTCCTTTGTAGTATCGCTGAACGATAAAAGAAGATCACCAAAAATCGTCTAACCTGGTTCGTTCTGCCCACCAACGAAAAGAAGCACACCGGCCAAAAGCGGCCTTGACCCTGTCGCTAGCCTTATATCAGTTCTTCGGCTGTTTAGATTTGCCAGCCAGTTAGCTGGCGTATTATGTATTGATTTTTCAGAGAGCAGAGCTGATCCTTGTCGTGTATTTAGTTCGAGGATAATGATTTTTGGATTCATTAGGAAGTAGAGGAGGGAAAAGGAAACGATTTGTAAATAGCTTAAATTCGTGCGATACTACTCATCAATGTTGACTTTTCCGACGTCAGCTGTTCTACCCGCGGGCCGGACTCACAAACCCTTCTGACACCATCGTTCTGCTCAGCAGTCAACTGGGGTTTGACTTCTACTGGTACAAAGTAAGCAAAAGCGTGTGTGCAGATCCTATCCGTTTGTTTCCCCGTAGTGAAGAGCGCATCGGTAGACGAACTTTAGAAAAATAGCTGAATATTTGTGATCAACCTATCCATACACCTCTATAGAATGTCAATAATCAAGTATGCATCCAAAAATAACCATATAACACTTTTGCGCGACACCCCGAGATGTCTATGTTAAGCTGGCGTTTCTACGTGTTTTTTCATGCAACTATTTTAAGCTTTAGTGTACCAGACTGAATGGAAGGAGAGACCAGGCAAATTTCGAGCACGATACTCTTTTATTACTGCACGTTGTTGTGTGCCGATTTTGCTGTGTCCACTGAATGTTTCGACTCGTACGTTTGACGTGCCGTAAAACATTGCTTCGGGCAGCTACCGTGTCCCCAGCTGCTGCTTGTACAACTATTCACGAAGACGGTTTCTACCTCGAAGTATCATTAAACCGTACTCAATCATGCACCTGTAAGCTTTGCAGACCCAGAAACAATTTATAGTCGACCTAGCTGCAAGCGACGCATCGACCATGACGAAGTCTCGGCTAGCCTAAATATCTGAAACCGTACTACTGCTATAGTTAGTACGTAACTGCGGTGGCAGAATGCAGAATTCTGTTGGCTATTCAATGGCATCATAGCGGGTCGGAGGGGCTGTGGATCCGCCATTGAGTCAGGCTGTCACCCGACCACCCCGAGGCACACGTAATTCTTTTTAATATACTTGAATGCCTTTCAGTAGAATAAAAGCGTCTCGCGTCACGGCATCATGTCCAAACGCAAATTTTATGCATTGACGAGTATTGACAGCAGAGGTATTTGTGCTGCTGCCACTGTTATCTATGCTGTTAGCGTTATTTTGCTACCTGTTGAATTCGTTCGTTCTGATCCTGCTGCAGCCATCTGTGCTGGTGCTGTTGTTGTTGTTGCTTGCTGTTGACGGCTGTTGTAACAGTAGCGTCGATAGCGCCGCCGGTAGCAGTTCTGCTGGGTCGACGCCGGTCCCGGCTGTCTGCGATAGCAGCAGCAGCAGCAGCAGCAGCAGCAACAGCAGCAGCAGGCCGTTCCTTTTGCTAGTGGAGTAGCGCTATATACTTTTCGCCTGCGCACACTCTCCCTCGCCGCCGCCGCTGCGCCAGAGGCCTCAGTACCACTAGCGTCGGTCATTGTCGAATCTAACAGCAGTCACAGCAACAGGAGGCAAGCAAATCTGTCTTAGTCGTTCCGCGGTGGTCAATTGGCGTTGTCGTTCCGTGCCAGCTGCTGCTTTCACCAACACAATCATCTGCACGGCCCCTCTCCTCTTAGCGTGCTTGCGACGTGTTGTGCGCGGACAGCAAAAAGCTGTCTGCGTTGTTCCTAGCGTTACAGCGCCGTTGTGCTTAACGGCTGTGTCAGCGGTGGGAGGTGCGTGTTATGTAGGCGCGCGCGCGCGCGCGCGCGTTTAGCGTCATCATCGCCATCAACAACAACGATAACATTATGGTTGCTCGACTTCATTCCTGACCACCGTACCGATTTACTGCTGCCGCTGCGCTGCTGCTGGAGTGGTTGATATTTCGTTTGTCGTTCGTGCGGTCGATATTGTCCCGAGCGTGGCGACGAACGCCTTTTTGATTGTCGCCACCGTCACGACTAGTACGAAATAGTACAGCGGCATTAAGAGCCGCATGAGTATTGCCAGTCGTGCAGTCGCCAGAGAACGAACCCAGCGGACCAACAGCTGGTTACTCGATCAATCAGTGGCAGTGTAGTGAGCGGTTGAAGGAACGAAAAAGAACCGATCAACCTCTAGTAGCACCACTCTCCCTCTTACAGCTCTATTTTGAGTATCTGACTCCTGCTTCAGATCATTTCGATTTCAGCAGTTTATCGCTCAGTGAACAGGTCTCTTCGGCCTATTTACAGCATTTCAGCGGGCGGCGGCGGCAGCGGCGGCGGCGGCGGCGGCGGCGGCGGCGGCGGTGGCGGCGGAATCATTGAAGGCAGCAGCGACCCCTTGCTCGTTGGGTGGATCTATGGCCAGGCGGACGTCACAGCGAGCCTAATGTCTGTACTATCCATCGAACAACATTACACGTCTAGCACGAAACAGCGTATTATACGGTTGCGTACGATCTCCAATAGCGGCGACAGTCGGTGTTATATCAGAAAAGCGCCGATGCGCAGTGAGAGAGTGTTTAGCTCCGGCCGGTATCATAAGTATACCTGTGATTCGTAATACCGCGGAGACGCGATTACGATAGCAGCGCTACAATTAGAAATTAAGCTATCACGTTAGCTACGGAAGGCATCGATCGAATACGTTTTCATTACGATAAAGGAAGTAGTCGTTCGTTCGTTCGTAGTTGTACTGTTTTCGAGCAGTTGTGGTACCACGAGGTGCGGATGAAACTCGATCGGCTGTCACCGTCAGCGTCAATCATCGGTTGTCAGCTGTGATCGTGCGTGCCCGTAAAATCGTACTATAAGTGCCACCTCCGCTGCTGTTACCAGCACCGCCATAACCACGAACGCTACTGTTACTCTAGCGAAAAATAATATTACAGCGTAATATTTAGGAGTCATGTACATTTATGAATAACATGCTCTTCTTTATATGACAGTAAATGTACGCGGCTGGCGTCTTTAACGAAATCATCGGCCGCTGACCGCCCGGCCAGCCAGCTGGCCGGCCGGCTTACGTTATCATTTGAGTTTCTTTTATTGATTAATCAGCACGACGAGCTATTACGTGCGAATATGCGACTCGCTCGTGTGAGGAATAGTTACTATACTACTACATGCTTGAATTAGTACCAGTGATCCACGCATAGTCTAGTGCCGCGGTGCTATCTGCGTATGTGTGTGTGCGTCTATACATATATATACACATATATATATATATATATATATATATATATATATATACATATATATATAGTGACTTCGTGGAGTCTACGTGGATGTTGTGAGTTAAAGTGGATTGAGGTGATTTGTGCATGATGGAACGCTTGGGAAGCACTGCTCTGCTTAATTCGTACGGTAGTAGTGGGCCGGCGTCCCCAATGGACACCTTGGAGGACGGTTGCCCCCCCGGACGTTGCAGGGACGTTCCTGACACACTACTACCGGGTCAGCAAGAACTTCAATGGTCGCTACTTCGAATGCGCTGTTGGGACTGGCTTAGTAAATGCGACACTGATGACGATGCTGAACTAGCGCTTGAGCAGACCATTTGGCCCGCTGATGAGTTGACCGGCGGTGGCCGGCATAATGCTAATAATCACCATAAGAATGATAATGGCAATGAGGCCTGTCCGGAAAGAGAGATTGCTCAAGTACGACCTCATTGTACTCACGACATTGGCGGCCAAGGCAATGGTTATGGGGATAATTCCACTATCATAGGTGGTGTCGCTTATGATGACACCCCTCTGGCGGCCAAGCTTCAGCCCACTAACCGCAAACGACCTTCACGCACGATGTTGTTATCGTCCCCGCTCGTAATCAGCTCGGGTCTTCTCAGCCCGCCAGTCGATGGCGGACCGCTCAATGGCGTCGAAGAGACCGCCGGATTCTACATGCTTAAAAAGGACTCGCAACGAAGGCAAACGATCGTTAAGGTGATGCAAGAAGATAAGGAACAGGTGAGTGTACACAGTTAAAAAGAATAATGCTAATACCTGCGGTGTCGTAGATAGATGACTAGTCCACTTATAGTTAGTTATAGTTTACGGCCTGTCTGCACACAGCATCCTCATTTACGTATGAAGTCAATGAATAGCTAATATAGGGATGAAAAGGCCAACAGATATTCCATGTAAAACAAGTTAATATGCCGTACAAAACTCGGCCCTTTCGTTTCGTTCGTACTGACGGGCAGAATGCTCATTCCTAGGAGAAGAATATCAGATATTGGAACGGAATTTAGCTGTCACTACAGTTAGCTCTATGACGTTGGCAAAGCAGCATTATCCAGGGAGCTTGATATGCCGTAATAGGGAAACAGGCCAGTCAGCACCACACTGCATACGTTGCGTCATGTCGATATAATATTCCTTCATATAAACACAATACTAATACTTGGACGAAATTGTAACTGATTTGTAAAGTTCTACAGAAACTTAAACTTTGCCATCTGCATAGCTAAAGTAGTAATCAGTCATGTCGTTTTGACTCATACTAATGTAGATAACACAAGAACAAGTTCCGGATACCTATGATAAATTTCTAATAAATACGCCAGTGTGAAGTTGAACTTTAATACGCTTGCGTTCAAATACATATCAAATGCACTCTCATTAATGAGACTCATGAAATATGAATATGCTACATATTTTGGTGTTTTGGTTCGATATGAAGACATCGGGTTCATCCAAATATAAACCGTCTTTTCAGATTTTGCTTTGAAGACGTTTGCCTTCATGGTTTTAACGCAGTTACAAATTTTCAGCAGAAGTTGTTTATAGCCTCCATTTGAGCACGTTTTGTCTAACTAAATGCGCATCTAACGATGACGCACACATGAAAATGTAGTATACTAAATAATAGAAAAAGTAGTAATAATAATAACCCTAATAATAGAGCGACTAGTATGTAAAGCCTCAAGATAAATTATTGCTGGATCTTTCGCCTTAGGAACACATTGATTTCGTGCCAGTAACGCAAAAACCGAAGATTACGTTAACAGTAAAACAAAAACAAGGAAACACATGTTGGTGTTTTGGCTGGGTCTGCATGAGCTTTAGGAGAATAGTTCGGGACTCTCTACCCCGCTCGGCTTCCGCGCACCCAGCAACGTCCGTTCGGGTCCTTGCTGCCTGAAAGCAATTAGGCACGATGAGCCGGTAGCCTTCAAAATATTTACCCTATACTGGTAAAAACGATTTTTAAGATGAATCGTGAACCCTCGTTGCACACTCGTACAGGGCTTTTATCAGTACTGCAAGAGGTTGGTGCCAGTTTAGATCCTGCAAGCATCTTTATGCAAACCCTGTAGGCGTCAAATGTTTATTGCTTCGTATCTGTATACATTGATAAACATTTTAGGACAAAATTCTCAAAAATAATGTGGATATGATAATTCTATTTTACTTTGGATTATCACTCATTAAACCTCTTATAAGTTTGCTAGGGTCTTGAGGTAAAATCGTCTAGAATAGAGTGTAGAACATCTTTGAAAACATTTCGATAGTTTCATTAAATTTAATCTCTAGATTATTGTACATTCTATAGGTCATGAAATACAGGAAATTGGCAAAAAGTTACCTGGTAAAGTAAGAGTATCGATCTATCTGGATTGTATCGGTATCGCGTTTATACAGCTGGTTACGTTGAAGGTTAAACAAAAAAAAAAAAAAAGGAGGAAGAAAAACAACATTTTTGCCGAACATTTTTATAATTTTGATTTGCCAAAGAATGGTTTTCCTTAGGAAGTCTTTAAATAGCCACACAAGCTCGTTGTGTGGCTGTTTAAAGACTGCGTCTTCCGGCGTCTGATTTTGCGATCCGGCGAATTTACCTTAGCTTTGGATCAGCAGCAGGACCAGTGTTGGGGTGCGGACTTTAGACAGGAGACTCTCGTCTTGTGGTATTTTTATATAGCCGAAACTTTAAGCCGAATGAAGCATCTACCAGAATGCTTACCGATAATGCACGTGTACGTATTACAGTCATTATATCCTAAGCTTACATCACGCTTTCTAAGGTGTAATTACCAAAGGAAAATGCAATCCTTCATAAAGGACGAGACTTTTGGTGCATAGATCAGACTTGTATGCTTTCTCCTATTGTCAGTATGTATCAGCCATAGGGGCCTTAGAGAAATTTCGTTATGTCATGGTTTCTTAAAAATCAAAAACAAACTGAAAAACGTAGTCGCGCCTCGCGGTACAGTGTACATGTATATATGTGTGCATATGCTTATAAGGACAGTATAGATGGTGGTCTGTCGCCATCGAACTGAATTGATCCCGCTGGTTAAGAACTTAGCACTCGTGAATATATGCAAGACAGGAACGGACAACCAAAGGACCAGGCTACTTCTACCCGGAGGAAATATTACCAGCAGCATGAATAGAAGTAGTAACATCGTCATTGCCATCAGTACTAGCTGCCGCGATGTCTGTCGCGGTGGTGGTAATGTAAGAAAACAAGCAGCCGAACAGGCAGGCAAGCAAGACAGTATTTAGTTCCTTTGTTTCATGTTTACTCGATTGTGGGCGTTCTTCCATTGCGCAGGGTCCCGTCCCATATGGTCGTCGATTCCACAGGTGACGTCGTAGCCGGCTGCCGTCGTCGTCGAAGTCATCGCAAACAAAAGTTTTGACAAAGGTCTGCCTACTACGTGAAATACGGCCATATTAAACACGCTACTATTGTTCGTACATGGCCGTAGTCCGGCTTCGCTGTACTGTGTTGGCTCGCGATAGTGATGGCAGCGCTGATGATGTCATATGACGTAGAGTAAACACCGTAATGCCGGTTGCTCTTTCGAAGCATCTCGTCTTCGCTCGCCCGTTCGCTTGTCGGCGCTACCGGGCTGCTGCCAGGCGAACCGACGAGCGGACGGTCAGCCGTTGGCAATGAAATGGGCATCGCTCTGCGTATAGAAGAAGCCAGTCTCTCGCGCTCTGGCTTTCACCCATCATAGAGAACCGTAGAGAGGCAGCAAACAAAGCAGCCCTTCATTAGGACATCGTGTGTACCAGAAGCGCCAGAAGTGGCAGCAGCTGTCGAAAATCACGGTGACTGGAGCTCCCCCTATTGCTATGATTGCACTAGATGACGAATCTAGATTCGTTTTGAGCCAAGCCGCGAGATGTCGTTTGAAAAAAAAATTCATATAACATGTTATATGTCAGTATCTGTAAACGTCACTCGCAATAATTACTACTGTAAATATAGTTTCTGAAACTCTAATGTGGCGTAGTTCACTTTAAATATATCCAAGAATCAGGGAATTGAGCTTTTTGCTTCGCCCATACGATTTATCCTATCTAGTTTATAAGAACAGTAATTATAATGGCTTGGATCTTAGTAATAGACTAAGAAACGTATAAGACTACTTGGATAGATAAGAATTCGGCAATTTGGTATGAACGAGTATTGCGAGGAAAGTAGATCAGCGTTAGTTTCGAAATATATGCTAAGAGTATGAATTATTTCGACCTCTTTCTGAATCATTACCTACCGTGAAATAGTTGATGTAATACCTCGATGCTCCGTTAAGCGGCTCAAGCTATACTTTACGCTTGAAGTTAATTCCCTTTGGATCGTTATTCCTCATAAAAGCTATCCGTGTAACGGGGGGAAATGGATCGAATAGTTTAAATACTATCAAGAGATATCTTTCGTAGCGGAAATATATCCTCCGCCGGTGTTTCACGTTTCCAATGGAATAGAAATTTACTGAGGGACTATGGACGGATATTTTAAGCGTCTTAACTGCACCATTTCTATCAACCTATACCTATGTTTTTATTTTGATTGGATAATGATCACTAAGGCATATCGGAAACTATATCCCATTGGCCATCTTTACAGAAGGATCTCTTAGGGTTACGTTCAGCTGCACTCCGGAACTGCATACTTAACCTTACTGTACTAAGACAGAATTGGCTTTTCGGTTATCGACAGAACCTCGATTCGCCTGAACCGAGCAGCTGAACATGGCGCGAAGCTAGGTGAAAACTTTTGCGTATACTCGAGATAGGTACGGTTTACTAAGCTATCCGAGAGGTGGTGGTGCACGCCATCAACTGCACCTGCCACCGTAGGTGGCAAAACACTGACGGCAAACATTTCAGTTATGACGTATCTGAGAGAGCTCTGAATTTGGCAGAGACGGCTAATTTGTGGTCGGATAAATCTAACCTATTTAATAGGAACATAATGGTGCTTGGAGTTATTGTTCGAAATCAAAAGGGATATGTTTTTCAATAATAGAGTTGTTATATAAGTGAGAAATAGACAATTTTAAAACAAAAGCATCGTCGACTTCTAGGAAACTCGGTCTTCCCCCGTTTCTAGAATAGTAATTGTCAATCTATAGATTAGTTTACCCTTGTCAGAATCAATTTATCGCTGGAAAGCAGATATCTGCTAGATGATTACTTCGTAATATGTGTTCTAGTTGACAGAACACGCCATTTTACGTATAAGCTACCATCAATGTTTCATACTATTCTACAGTAGCATTACAATTCTATGTCAGTGTCTAACGTTGACGTCATATTTACGCGTTGTAAGACAATGGATACAGAGATTGTATTCGTCGACAAAATCATAATGTCGCATCGCTTCCCGGCTTTCGAGTTGAGGCCTTTAGATAATAGACTAAGATATACGGAGTTGTGAAACTCTATCGAACCGTTCAAAGACGGTACAACTGCCATATATCGACCATATAGCGCATAGACTACGCCCTATATGGTCGATATGGCAACAGATATTCGGTCTTTGTCAGAAGTACATTAATCTTGCAACCATCGAAATGTATCTCGTACCTAAGCACTATTCTACTTTGACCAAAAAGCTGGTTTTGATATGTTCGTTTTTGTGAATCCTAACCTAAACAATAGTCGTTCGATTAAATTAAAGGTACAGTATATTCGATTCTAAACAGTATAGGTAGCCGATGGTAATGACCTATGCAGGGTGGTCGATCAAGAGAGGCTCACAAACCTGAACGATCCGCCCGTACCGTTGTTCGTGTTAAATCTAGCTGCTTCGCAGGCGCTCCGGTGGTAATCTACATGTCGGAAGTAGATCTGCTATTTGAATTAAATCTGTAACGTAATTTGCCGATAACATGAGTGCCAGTCGAAGTTAACATGTGTCTTATTTGAGTGCGCGGCTCGGACGGCGGACAGAAGCCATATGTGGGCGTCAAAGGCGAAATAAATTTCTATATTCTACTAATATGCTGGTTAGGCGTGACGAACAAAAAGAGCATCGACGCTACAGCTGAGGGAATTTTTATAGAAAAAGAGGAAAAAATGTTATTCTAGCCATAAGGTGGTACGTTTCGATGGTGTGCCTTTGATCTATCGTACAGATAACCAATATCTTGGTTTTTTTTTTCAAATCTAAATGTGATTATTGTTATAGTTGTGCTTTGTTACGGCTACTTGTTATTGCCTGCTGCAATGCCCACCGTCCATATTGGCTCCGACATATTGTTAGCTTAGTACGCATAGAAGTGCTATCAATAATTGACTTTCTGCGAAAATTTCGGCGAACGGATAGTAAGCCCGAATGGCGCTTTCGTCATATGGTAATATGTGTGCTAGTGTTTATTGCAGAAGTGATCGTGCTCGACATGCTGAATTTTCAAAAGAGATATCCGTTAATTGGATTAAATAGAAGTCTATTTGAGCTATCCTTAGCCTTTCCAAGGCGTCGACGATATGTAGATCAGAAAATGCTAGCTAGCTAGCTATGAACAGGTGCGGATACGCCTTAAGGCGAACGTTTCGCTAACATAGCATTCTATTAACAATGACTACCAGTACGATTAGTAAAACTTCCGTACACCTGTGTGGCCTAAAATTGTTCACTGCAGAAAGTTCCCTTTAACAATTACCGTTGCCTCTTATCAATAAGTAAGCAAATGAGACGTGACGTTAACGGAACGAAAAATAGTGTCTAGCCACTCTTTGCGAAAACGCTCGAAATTTCGTTCAAAACAGTCCCCGATGCGACGTAATAACAGTACAGGTGTGATTGTAGCACCTATACCAACATGTCGTTATATATCGATAGACGACCACGTCAACAATAACAAGCATCATGATCAATGTTCGAGATTTAATTTCACAGTGTTCCAGCAGTGTTCTCGCATGTGACGATACTCAACACTCTAGATATCGGATCCTTTTCACGTAGTTGGGGGTACGAATAAAAATAGTAGGCGAATCTTGTATTTTTCATGCTGACATTTGTTGCCGTTGTGCTCGTGATGTTATTACAGCTGCTGTCGATATGGATGGACAGGATTCGAGGAACATTGTCTTCAGCTTCGGTACTCCTCATTAGTGAGGACCATCTGAAGCAACTCCTGAGTGGAATCATAGCATATGTACCTGCGCAGGACAAGGGCCATCTCAGCCGGGTGCTCGCTATGCTCAAAGAGCTACTCGACTACGACGGGCAAGCCGTCAGCCAGCTCCAGACAGCACTCTTTGTTTTTCAGCAATCGGTTAGCAGCATACGAGCATCATGTATAGGCGCATAGAGAAATATGTAGTTTTTCTATTTTGCTGAAGAGATCTATTCACGATAAGCGAGCATTTGTATGTAATAGATTAGTAATCTATATAACTTCGTTTGGACAAAGACAGTTTATCTAGAAACAATGTACCGCGTTGCACCAAGAGGTAACTCACTAGGCTTCTATTTGTGGTTTTTGCTGACGAGCTAGTATCAGTAATGGTAATTATTGATGTACCAAAGCAAATTTAATGCCGAAGAGAATTGTTGCTTTATATTAACACAAACGTAGCGTTATAGTTGTCTAACCGGCTGCGTCAATCGGGAATGTACTGTTACTGTATACTACCAGGACTAGTAACTTCTGTAGTGATCATAAGGTAACTGTAATACACTTTAACTTAACCGTTGTGAAGAAATCGCCGCCGCAACCATATATATATATATATATATATATATATATATATGTAAAACTGTGGACATTTGCTTAAAAACTGTTGATGATTATGTCAGTTTCGTTGGCTGCATGAGCACAAGCGGTCAGTAGGGGGCAGACTTTGTAAAAATATTTGGTAACGTTGAGGGCAAACATTGAGTAAAGAGTATCTTGACAAAGGTATTGATTTTGCTGTAGTCTGCTACAGTTGCTGCACTTTTCGTTAATCTAATGTGTTATACCATATTTTCTCTAATTTACACTATATAAACCGGTGGAAACCTACCGCACGGTTATAATAGACATTGAAGTATAACGCATTATTACTTCTATCTTGGTGTGCTATTATTGTTGTTATTATTACAAGGACCGTTTGGCTACTGGCACTCGTCCTGGATTCGCGCAGTTAACCCAAACTGGTTATAGGTGTTCCCTAACTGGCTTTCTCTTGGGGCTCCTATTCCTTGACTGTTATGTACATAAGAACGACTGAGTAACTTTCACGAACTCTCATTAAAAAAATTCAGGAAAAAATAATTTTTCTCTAGTTCACAATACATTAGAGTCTCTAACGAATGTGTCTTAGAATAAGAACAATACTTTCCAGCCATGCTGTCATGTAGTTTCTTACCATCAAGCCAAGCAAAAATATTTAGAACCTCATTCAACAACAGGATTATTGTTAAGGCGTACACGACATTTATTTAACGGTTTGTGTGGAACTAGTCTTTAAACATAGTCTAAGAAAACACAATGGAACGCTTTCTCGGCTGTCGCGTATCTAGAGAAAATGTGGAATCAGCAAATCCTCACAGCGTGTTCCACCGTCGGCCAACATATCCCACTCTGTACACACAAAACATTTTAGATGCTACATAGATGCCTCGCTTGCCCAGGCGACTTATTTTTCGTCTCCCTCCATATTTTTCCCGATCAATACAGGTCATGGAGATCCTTCAGATTCGGCAAAACATTAAGCCGCACTGGATGTTCGCGCTGGACAACCTCGTTAAGCAATGCTGCCAGGCAGCTATATCGATTCTGTCTCCAGAACTAGCCGCTAACATTAGTGGGCATAATATAGAGGAGGAAGATGATGATGGAGATGATGATCGGGTGTCCACGACAAGTGGCGTCTCGACCTCGAATTCGATTCGGTCCGCGGCACAAAAGGTTGGCGAGGAATCTCCTGCTAGTCATCTCCCTTCGAACCTTCCGGGTACCGGAGATTTTCTCAGAGCATTCGGACAACTCGGAGCTGCTCAAGAGAAAACTGCCAAGTATGTTCTCTTGAAGGGCACAAACGAGTACGCCAGTGACACAAACATTATCTCTTATTATATTATTATATTGCTAAATAAGTTACTATTATATTACTAAATACAATTTAGTAATAGTCTAGCACAGCAATAGGCTTTTTAGTGATAATCAGCCATGCTTATAAATCGTTTGGACCATTTTCATTCTGGAGCACGTGTACCACTTTAACATGCCGATAGTTGGCCTCCCAGCCGTTGTCGACCATTGTTTGGTTTTTAAGAGTTTTTACGTATGCATACTTATTAACCGTGAATAATCAAATCCACGCGTCCGTCGTTGTTTCTGCCACCGTCTGTTAGTCTCGTAAATACGCTGGTACAAAGTGAGAAACTCTACCAGGACCTGTTGGTCTCATTACTTCAAAGTCGACATCATCAGAGGAAGTTCGTCCAAGACGTCGCTAGTGATTCAACGGCCTTGCAGCAGACGCCTCACGTCTCTCACGCTTCCCAGGAAAGTATTCCCGGTACATCGGGAATGAGTCGAGCTCAAATTATCAAGGAAGACGGTGACCCTTTGATGGTACAGTGGCTGGAGGACATTGGACTTGATGAAGAGAGTGTGCTTAAGTTTGTCAAGGAACGCTTCACAATAGAAGACGTCCTGCAACTCGTTGATAGGGATGACCTCAAACGACTGGGCCTCAAGTGCGTCCATACTATCGTAATAAGCTAAATGCCAAAAATCAGTGTAAAAATAACATGATTATATTCATAGTAAGCATATCGTAGTGGTTCTGCATCATATTGGACTTCATGTAGCCATAAAGACAATTTTTACTAATCGTAAGGTGAGTTTTACAATTAGTGCTTGGCAGATAGCAACAAGCTCGTTTTTGTAAGCTTCTTATATTTGTAATTGCAGGCTTGGCTATGAAGTTCGAGTGTGGACTGCTATTCAGCGACACCGAAGTCAAAAGGATTAGATAGTTAACGCCGGTAGCAACTTATTTTAGGAAAAGCATTGTTGAAGGTTGAATATATCCCCCCCCCCCCCCTTTTTTTTTTTTTATTAAATATGTTGATCGCCTCATATTCAGCCAGTTTTGATCCACCAAATTTAATTTCTGCCCACTTTTGCATGCGCCGCTCGTTGAGTGAGGCGATGAAGGGGCAAGACCCAGTTAAGTTTATAACAGTTTTCCAACATAATAATAGAAACAATTAAACATAGTTGAGTGTCAATCTATAATCAACACGAGAGTGACAACAAATACCCGGCATATCAATGCTAACGGCGACAACACAGAGCGTTAGCTTAATGGAGGCATTATCGAAAACTGTACAACCTAAGCCTCCAGTTTACCATAACTATCCCTTATTAAACAGACATTTGGAGTTTAACCACTAGAGTAGGTATATTGATTCATCGCTGAAAACCTGTGCTGAGGCTATTAAAAATTTAATAAATATCATAAAGAATCAAACAAATCTCCAGCACAGTTGCCTTGATAAATGAAACTTCACAGAAAAAAACCCAAGAAAAAAACGCTATGTCATAAATGCCATTCACAATACAATAGTTACTATCTTAAGTTTACCTTATCAAAGCTACAACTACCTCCAGGAACGTTAAACAATCGTCGGCCTCAAAATTAACAATTTAATTAACTTAATACATAATAAAAAGTACATAAATGTATATTGTTGTGTGATTTTGCAAAGCTGTTAGTTGTTATTATCTGTTTTTAGGTATATGACTTGAATAGCTCCGGTAAGTTAGTGTTCGATAGAAGATCTTTCGTTTTTCATCTTAGTTGGATCCAAAGGAGGGTTTAACTGCCCAGATTAACTTCGTGTGGAGAAAAAAGAAGTCTTCGTCCCCTAATAATAACAAGCTGCACGTGAAAAGAACGCGGAGTTCTACTCGAATCTTAGCAACTAATTTGTTTAGATAAATAGATGTTTTGAGCTTTACGTCCTGTACTGCGCCGCCAGACACTGCTTTAGACGACAGATTGAACTGTCGTTTATTCGTTATCGCTCTGTACAATTTTCTCCCATGTTTTCAGTCATTTACTTATTCTACCTAGTCAGAAACTGCTGTTGAAAAAACTTCAACCAGCTTTCAACAGCTTCTTTATTGTAAGACGCACTGTTACAAAAACCATTTGCTACTATCCAGAAAAAGTGGTAATCCTATGGCGCACTCACTCGAGGATATGGCGGATGTAAAAGACTTTTCATTTGAGCTCTTGCAACGGCAGTAGTAATGGCTCTTGCCATATACGGTTCGACATTGCCCTGAATAAGGATAACTTCGGTTTGTCTGTCGAGTCGTCTATCAATGTCATTGAGCTATTACCGATCCTTCTAGGTCGTCCTATTTTCCCCCATCATGTCCACGGATCTGTTGTTGAAGCGGCGTGTTGTTTGATGGCGGTCGATATAGTAGGAATAATAAGAAGCCCAGTTTTTATAGGTTAAAAACAATCAACAATTATTTGTCGAGGTCGGTAAAGATCTAGGATGGCCGACCGGCCAACTAACTTCAGCCGAGCAATCTATTTGGCCGTAGAGTCTTAACTGTAGACGGTACAATAGCTTTCTAACCTCAGCGAAAGGCAACATATACAAAAAATACTTCAAGCTTTAGATCAGTACCGGCATTAAGGGTTGCTTTAGACGGCTGGCGTGCGTGAAATAGGGTAAGTGTACGCGCGGTTTTGTATCCAAACTATCTGATATGACTAGTCACTTACATGCGATGACGTTGTGACAGAAAATAGGTACATACATTTGTTCGATTACGTTTAGTGTACGATTTGCTGGTTTTCAACTAAGCAACCTCTGGCTTTTCCGCCAGAAATTTGGCCATTCAAGTGGCGGTGTCGATAGGGACGAGGTATAGCACGTATGAAACCTGAACTTCTTTCACCGGGAACATCCATTTTGGAGCCCAGAAACAAAATTCCACTCGCCGCACAACGGAACTACAGCGGCGTAATGAAAAATGGAGAGTGCTCTTATATCGCAAATAACAGTAAACAAGCAGCGCGAAGATCGTTCCCCTAAAAGAGCAGCAGGTAACGCAGTTGCGTGCTAAACAGGGAACACGTGGTAGTCCAGGTTCGAGTTCGAGGACACTTCCTCTTGCAATAGGAGCCAGCGGTCCGTATAAATACTAATTAAATGGGGGATGTAAAACACGAAACATAAAGTAGGGCTGATTAAGCGAAGAGAGCTCAGATATATAAAATATCACCGGTTTTCAACCAAACTAAAGATAACACTGAAAATTGTATCAATAGAGTACCTAGGTATTTAGAATCAGTTTAACATTACTTGTACGTTTCGCGGTGATCACATCAGTACTGTATAATGAGATAATATGGGTCAAGTCTATCCGGCTCCATGGGCTGCTCCGACTGGTATGCAAGCAAAGCCCTAAGCTACCCATGGGTTTCATTGGCTTCCAAATGGTCATGCGACTGCTGCGATCACGACTGCTGAACGTACACATACCGTCTTCTCTTGTCCCAGCTACCACCTGACTGTCGTAATTAATGAAATGAGAAATAACCCATAGCTTAATAATTCTGCTCAATAATTTATATCCAATCAATCATACACGCTTCTATATGGTGTTTGCCACTTGTTGTATCTATTGATCTTTTAACTTCAATAAACTGTCTCGCTCTCAGAACGAAAGTGTCGCACCTATAGACAAAACGAAAATAAGTATAGAAAGTATATAGATGGTAGAGAAGCGATTTGTGAACATTCTGAACTTACGAACCAACGACTGCGTCTGAGTATCTTCAAGAAAGAAGTTGAACTTCAAAGGCCTTTCACATTACAGCATGTGTGGTCCATGTTAAACATGAAACCTATGTACCGCAGTTACCATATTAAATAAAGCCTTGTTTTAATAAACTTTAGCATCGTTATAAGGCTTCACTCCGATGTAAAACGCCCTGGGTTCTCTGGATACTTACGTTTAGCCACAAGTTCGAGAAAAGTGGTGCGAAGCCACCTTAGCCAATATAGAGTTCGTACGAATAGGTGAAACTGCAGTTTCAACAATGCGAACGTACGTGAGAAAGTATGAAAATGGTAACGCAGCCGACAGGATTCGAACCTGTGCGGGGAGACCCCAATGGATTTCGAGTCCATCGCCTTAACCGCTCGGCCACGACTGCACGTGACTGCTCACAAACATGCGTTTTAATTAGTTTCTGTTTAAGGACAGCAGGACCTTGCACATGCACCTGGTAACAATTTAAGACATTGCCTATAACATAGCTATTTTAATTTTTTTTTCATTTAGTCTATTAAAATTCCTACTTTACAGCAACAAAAGGCCTATTCTGCATTTTGCTCACCTGTATGATCACCTTTGTCAACAGTGCGCTCTACCCCATTAGACTGTTTAATATATATACACATATCTTCTATTATTCCCAAGTATGAGAACTTAAGCTTTGAATTTCATTTATCTTTATAACTCTAGCTGAAATATGTGCCCTGTCGATAAGTAGAACTATTCGTTTATGTGATATACCGAAGCAAATTAAAGAGTTACTTCGGATCCCAGGACAAAAATTCAAGACTTCTTCGAAGAGAAGAGATAAGGCCAACATGGCCTAATTTTTTTTAAGCAAATGATCCGAACAGGCTTTACTAAATGTATTCCGCATTTGCACAGAACATATGTATATGGTAACGAAAATTTAGATAAATAAACCAATGCTTGAATGTTTTCAAATTGAGCTTTAGATAAAAATAAAAGTAACCATCCAAATGTGATTTCACGTTAGAATTGACAATTAGTTTAATAAGCACAATTGATCACTTAATCAAGCGCAATACATTTTATCTTAAAAGTTTTGGAGTATTATTATGGTTAACCAGTTATGGCAGAAGCTTACAATTCATTATTTCGTTAACTTACTACACACTGTGCACTAAATATGCTTCTGACCTTAAACAACTGATTACAGATCTTGTAGACGTTGAGGAAGCCTAATGAATACTTTAGCTATGATAATTACTTTTATATAAATATCTTATAGCCAAATATTATAGTTATTAATAATAAATAAATACTATAGCTTGAGTGCGCCGCAAACAATTGAATTTTTATTGAATTATATTTCTCATGAGATACAGTCGTTTATTATGCGGCGAACATCACAGCCAACGTGTCTAGCACTGGGTCTAGAATTTAAGTTGTACTATTAGTATTGCTACTCATGAACCTCACACAGTTTTTTTAATGATTAAACATGAAAAATAACAAAACGTTACGCAGCCGACAGGATTCGAACCTGTGCGGGGAGACCCCAATGGATTTCGAGTCCATCGCCTTAACCGCTCGGCCACGACTGCAACGGCGAACAATCAAACCTCGGTTCATCGGTTCACTGAACAATTAAAGAACTAATTAATATTTACTTTTCTTCTCTTAAACTTCCCTCTTTCTCCCTTAAACTTCTCTTAAAAAATGTTCTAAACGATACGTTGCGTCATTTAGCTTCGACCTGTATCAACGTCTTCCGATTCATAAGCGACTCACTAGGCAACCGGAAGCCAATCCGAGTGTGATACCTGTCTCCTGTTACGAGAGATTTCACCTACTACGCGCCGAAACATGCTTTCCTAAGGCAGCGAATGTACTTTGGAACCTTCATTAGCGACTGTATTACTTAAGCCAGTTTCTTAACTTTATATTTCATCAAACATTGCTGTTAGCATACAAGTTATATGTATTCAAAAAAAAAAAAAAGAAAAGAAGAAACTTAGACAGCTAGCCAGTTTTAATAAGAGATCAACAATATAACAATGGCAAACGTTGTTTTTTAAAATGGTCCTTGGAACTAAGAGCTTAAGTTTGTGTCAAGCCGTAGATCATTTTGTATTTTACTATCATCCTATACGGAACTAACAAGTTACTTCAAAAATATTGTTCAGTTACGGAAGTCTCTAAACAATTTTGGAGCAATCTTCTTATTGATGTCATGGAAGAAGTATTTGATCTCTTTGAACTTTAGACTAATCGTTCTATTATATTCAGAAGTTCGTTATCCGTGGGGACATTTATTGGGCATTCCTATGCTAAACGCTCATAAACCGATGGATAACGCACCATGATATATTATTAAGCAAATGATATTTATCAATCAACAGAGGTGACGTTCAAGAACTATGTGCTCTTGAAGAAAATCTTAGTCCCTCAATGAGAATCCCAAGTTTTTCAATAGTTGCAAAAAATACAATTGTTAATTTTTCCATGAGAATCAATACGCTTATAATATGCTTGCTTGATCTAATCATAAACAAATAAATAAATAATTGCAATATTTATTTTAACAAATATAGTGTTTGCTTTATTGTTTCCATGCAGATCTCTTTTCCTTTACAAGTTAAAACTTTTTTTCTAGCACTCTTTTCAACACGCTCTCCATTTAATTATAAGTTTCGAAGCATACTTGATAATTTAAAAGCACAAAAACTAGTTCACGAACCATCAACAGTTTTTTGCTCCTTCCATTAATTCGATATATCTTATATTTGATATCTCTTTCAATTTTTCTCTCTTTTGCTAACTAAAATGAACACTATGGTCCTAATTCGCTGCAGCATGTTCCATATAACGTCTTCTCTCAGCACACATGTATAGATACGTAATGTTCCTTAATGGTGACATGGCATTTCGCTTCAGCGTTCCTGAACACTAACGGCGTTCATTACTTTCGAACGGTGAAGAGGCCGTCATGTTATCTTGAATGGATTAGCTAGACCTTCTTTTTTTGCGGACGTTTCTTTCCTCTCATTTCTTTATGTGACACATTCAAATTCTAATACTTTTGCTATGTAGGGAAGCACCAAACGGATTGTCGGCACCATACGTCGGGTAATCGAATTGGCAATGCCATCATATCTGATTGACCATGAAACGGACAAATGTACAAGAGAGTCTTATCAAGCCAGACCTGACTGTCTCCGATGATTTACACGTCACTGATGGATCGCTTACAATATGCTATTAGGTTCGATAATGGCTTTTCCCCGTCACAGAGTTGAACATGATAAATGACGGTTAAGGTTTACTCAAACAATCGTACAAAAGTAACAATAAAAGGATCTGACAACTACTTTCGCAGGTCAGGTAATGATGTTGGGCTTGAGTGTCGAAGAAACCATTGTTGTTAGCCTTCTGTCTATTCCTTTTCATTACGTTCCTTTTAAGTACGTGTAACAAACACGTTTCAATATCAGTTTATTTAAAGTTTCACTCAAAGAGCACATCTATCCCCAGTTCCACTACTACGGTAACAATAACTAATTGATATTCTACATGGTCGCATAGTAATGATAGTTAAAATGTTCCCTCTGTCTCTCGCTCTCGCCCTCCCTCCCTCCCTCCCTCTCTCTCTCTCTCTCCATATATATATGTGTATGTATATATGTATAGGTAACTATATATATATATGTATATATATATATATAATTACCTTCCGTGCAATAAATTTTGCTTCTTTACTCTCAAAAATAGATATTACTTTGATGTTTATTATAAGACAAGGAAAAGAAGTAAACGAAAACAATGTATTTTGGAGCACCAACCAATCAAGCTGTTAACCAAAATTTGATGGTTTTCGGGATACATTTGTTAGATTATTTTCTTTCCTTTCTTCTTTGCAATAAACATCAGTGTCTGAACAAGACCTTCGAATGTTTCGTCACTTTCACTTCAGTGAATGCGTACGCAGTACTTATTACGTCGAACGATCATACCAACTCGAACTGATAGAGAAAATACCTTCGATAGGTTTTTACAGTGATCTCTCCTCCATCATGTAGACGTCAGTTGATCCACGAGATCAGTACCCCCACAGTAATTATTTTATAGCCGTCACAACAGCGACGATTTTATAGGAGCTCCTAAACGCCACTGCGAAAACGTCACCCTATACAACACGTTTAGAAGTGGCACCGTGAGTGTAACGAACGAAAACTAAGGGAGACGTCCGAGAAAAAAAAAATTGCTTTGTGAGCATAGTTTACCGAAGGCTTTCATCAATCGGCAGAAACGAGATGGCCACCGCTGGGGTGGTTTGCACAAGTGACTCACTAATGGCCATAATTAAAATGTTAGCGGACGAAGGGACACGTTTATCATGTCATCACCATACAGCGACAATGATATACATTTCATAGTAACAGCATTCTATATAAGCACTTTTGGATTCGCACAGTGCCGATGCTACATTTGACTCGTTGTCCATTTAGTAGACCTTTGATCTTTCCCATAGTGTTTCTCTGTACGTAAGTTCATCTATGAACAAACGCCATAACCGCAGTTAGTATAAACAATAGATTCTGAATATAAGTTATCAGTTTACTTTTTGATCGTTGCTTCTTCTCTACGATGTATGTGAGCGTATGTCTATGTAGGTAAGTGATATTCTAGGCACCGTCGTTTATCAGATGTCGTATACATCATATGATAATAAGGAGATAACGCCATCGTAAGGTGAGTTACAGATATATTGTGAACAAGTTAGCAAGTCTGTTGGCACATATTTTTTTTTGGCATGTCAGCCACTTCATATAATTTTAAACGTAGCAAAGGCAGTTCGCTTTTAGTGACAATCCTAGGAGATTATCGTGACGGGACGCATCCGTATATGTCTGTAGATGTGATGGTGGTTGTGGTAAAAATAGTGATTATTCTGTTATGTCTGACTTTGATGATACGACAAAATATCAAATATATTCAGAGAGCATCATTTACATACATGGTACATTTTTATTTTTTATATACTGCTGATAACAACCGTTGGTGTAAATAAGTTAGTTCTTATTCAGTGTTTCCGTAATCCCTCCGTAGTTCATTCAGTTACTTTGTCACTTGTTATTCTTCTATTCGCTGCAGCAGCTGAGATCTTCACAATACAAAGACAAAGACGTTGTCATCTTGTTGCCATTACCATTATTGTGTGTATATATACGATGATCCCTCATGAACGTTCGCATCCTTGCGACTTGATCCGTTTTTTTTGCCTAGGCAACGAGCTATTACCAGTGGTCATTCTTCAACCCGGCAAGCTTCGTTGTATAAGCGTATCTGCCCAGTACGAGCGTCAATTCTAGTGAGGCATTAATTGTGACATGATTTATGTCATTGATGCATCAGGTCATGACGAGCCATATAAGTCCGCTATATTGCACCCCATAATCTTAACGGCAACGGTAAGCATGCGTCTCACACGTACGATAACACTAGCAACAGGCACAACAATGGCTGTCCTATTCGTCCGCAAGCTCTGCCACGGCCGAATCACTGTAGTCTATGGACGCTTTACAAACGACGGCGATGATTGCACTTCGTTCAGTAATGGTAGTATTATCGTCGTGAATGTTTTATATGGCCAAGCTCATATGTTGTCGCAAACAGCAGTAAATTCTCCTACCCGATCTACCTTGTCAATGAATTTGTAAGAGTAAAGAAAAGGTACATTCAACGTTTACGTACTACGTCATTGATGAAACAATGTAGAATAACGGCAGCAGCGGACAATACGACGACTTCGACGATAGCCAGCCATCAAATCCGACGAGCGCCCGTTCCGCCGGTCAAATGAAAAATGAACAATGCAGAAAAGAAGAATATATCCATGGAAACTTTATGGCACTCAGTGCGAAATCTAGTCATTTTACTGTAGTTAATAAACTTAAATAACTTCTATTATGCAATGACTTCGTAGCATTTATTGTCATTGCACGAGACTTATTGAGTTGTATCAAAAAGCGATTGATTTAATACCGAGCACCATTCAACGAACCAGCCTTGTGGCACGGGCAGCAGCTACAGCCCTAGCTAGGGGCGTTTTTGCAGTAAAAATTGCTAGAAAAACTTTAACGATTTTGCACGCCGCGAAATCATATAACAAATTATGTCCAAACATTTGCTAAACTGCGGACGACCGACATAGCGGCTCATCATTCGAGTCGAACGATCCTCTGTATTAGAGCTTTACGGTCAAGGTACCAATTTTACGACCCCCAAGTACACGTCTATGCGACCCAAACGAAATGTTTTCGTTATGTTAATAGCACCTGCTGTTTTCGGTTGCTAAACCCTCGCGCAACTGTTTGAAAGAACAATACTCTGTATTGTTTTCTTTTGATTATGGGCACTCACTTTACATTGTTCCTTGTGTCAACGTATGTAAACTCTAGATCAGTCATCTGTGAATACTTACATATGTCTATGTTTACATGGCACACCGTATCTGCTAGAAACATACATTTTTGCACGCAGCTCCTCTGTGTGAATATTGTACGTATCCCATGTTCATCTAGGCAAACAGTTGAACGTGACAGCACAATCACCAATCATTATAATCGTTATCATACAATGTATACATACGTACCCAATAAGAGACGCATGCAGTATAGACATATATGTACATGATATGCGCTCCTTACTAACATCTATAGTCAAAGTAGGCGCTAAACCATAGTGTTATAGCCATTGCCCAGTCGCCGATGGTGTTCTTTTTCAGCTTTAATTAAATATTTCGTTCTTGGCTAAACATACAAT